>NC_046984.1:14143653-14163653 GCF_009769545.1 Cyclopterus lumpus | reverse complement strand
CAGGCAGAAGAGCAAATGGGCGAGAACGCAGCCAGATGCTGGAGGATTATATTATATTATCTGTTAAAACCACCATGTTTTACACGTCAGTTCCTCTGGATAATATATATACGTTTTAGAGGTGCTGGTAGGTGTGTTTTGTTAGCTTTGCACAGAGCCAGGCAAGCTGTAACATCCTTTTCCAGTCTTTATGCTAAGCTAACTAGCTCTTGGTTGTAGCATCATATCTACTGCACAGAACTGAGAGCTGTTTCGATTTTCCCAAAGCCTTTACACACCGGGGGCGTTTTGTGTGTGTGCAAATGAATTCACACTTGAATGTGTTTTAATGCTCAGATATTAATAGTTTTGATCCGAAATTTTCGCGAGACGGGTATTTTGCATTTTTTCGTTTTGTTTCCTTCCCCACAGCCCTGTGTGTAAAGCCCTGAACTCTCAGATCAGAGAGCGAACAAGGATATTTCCTAAAATGTTGAACTATTTCTTTAAAATATTGTTGAATGTGCACCAAAGAGTCGGAAGACACAATATTCAGACAATTCAATAAAACAAAAAACGTCCAGTTCACTTCACCACATTGCATTTCCCTCAGCCTATGACCAAACCATGACAATTCCACCCTCTACCTTTTCTCTGCATACCCTTTACATATTCAGTCCCTTCATTTTGTCCTCCTCCTTCTCCGTGTCAGATGATACGTCTGACCCCGAGGCCTCCGAGCTCGACCTGGGCACCAAGATCAAAACGCCAAAGGACACCATGCTGGAGGAGCTCTCCCTGAACACGAACAAGGGCTCCAAGATGTTCAAAATGAGGCAGCAGAGAGTGGAGAAGTTCATTGTGACCGCCCAGAACAAGGTAAGAGTGAGTGTGCGTCTGTGTAAAGCTTGTGTTTATATGGGTGTACTGATCAGACTATATCTTCCTTTATTTGTCCTCCAGCAGAACCTCGAGAACCTGCTCATGTTCCCTCCCCCTGTTGCACCAAAGCCCGAGAAGGCAAAGGAAGAAGGTGGGGCCACGGATGTACCGTTTATTTATTCCCTTTCCAGTATTTTCTTTCTGTTAAGAGTGTGCGTTTATTCTCCCCGGTCTTCCGCTTCCCTGTGTGTCTCAGTGGTGGAGGACACGATGGCGGAGAACGAGAAGAGGAGGAAGGAGTATGCACCCACCTACATTTCTCCATGGGAACGGGCCATGAAGGGCAACGAGGAGCTGACAGCCACCATGAAGGCCACCATGCCGGGACCCATCCAGATGCACAGTGAGCTGCCTCTGTACAAGAGCTTCAACAGGTCAGGCTTTTCTCATACACTGTTCCTATGGCGACGAGAAGTATGGCAATGTGACGCCACTCCTCTAGTTATCTCAACCCACTTCTTTTCTCACGTTCTTTTGAAGCCTAAACCGAAACTAAGTTGCTTAACGTGAAGGCGGAAAGCTCCTTTATAAAAGACGAGCAGGTAATTGACAGGCGTTGCTGGACATTCGTAGGAGAACCCACGAAAAAATTAGGAATAACTTTTTGTAACATATCATACAAACCGTTGCATGAGGAACACAAACAATCATGACAAAAACATTGAATTCAGCTGACTTGAAATAAATTGGCAATATTAAAAAAAGCCTATAAAGTGACTAATTAATTCTGTAATATTTGTTTAGTAAACCATCAATGCAGTGTGTGTCGCCGTCTATGTTCATCCTGGCGTTACCTTGAGCTTCCTTCTCCTTCCTCTCCTCTCCCCAGGACGGCGCTGCCATTCGGCGGCTACGACAAGGTGCCCAAGAAGTTGACCTTCGAGTTCCAAGAGCTCAACGGTGACTCCGAGGAGCCGGAGTCCATGCCCAGCATGCAGGCCAACATCGGCTCACGGCCCTCATTCAACCGCACGCCCATCGGCTGGGTCTGCAGTGAGGACAACCCGAACATCCACATGGACCTGGACAGCATCCCCTTCGACGGGGAGACGGACGACCTGTGAACACACACACACACACACACACACAGGCAGCGCATGCACTGGAACTCATAAACACACACAAGAACACACTCTCACATGAGTGAATACATGCATAATCTAGACCGCATACACTGACAACATAAGCACTGTTAGAACTGCTGAGACTTGATGGAGGACAGAGTGTCCCTCGTCTCCTGTGTGCTTTCTAGTCTTTTCATCCCCAACTCTGAGTTTTACTACGATTTAGCCGTCTGTAAGCTATTGTAACTTAAGACAATGTATTTATGCAATAAAGTTCGCCCTGACAGAATGTCTGTATGCGTCTGATGTTAACACTGCATGTGCAAGTGTCATTAAAAAGGACAACATCTGATTATTAAGGAGAAACAAAATGCTGTGACAGTGTGAACTATTCGGTGTAATCGCAAGGTCCAAATGAATGAAGTATAGCTGCTTAGGGCCCTACAGCCAACGAGCAAAAAGTAAGGGCCTTTGTGAGGGGCCGAGCTGGTATAGCCACGAGGAGTCGTTTTCAAAAGGAGGGTTTTATTTGACTCAAAAATGTATAAATTACAAAATATATAACAACATTCTTGACCCATGAAAGAGGCCAACAAGGCTCAGACTTTAATAAGACAAACTGAATAGAGCTGAACAAACTAAACCGGCCTGACAACGACACACATTGATCACAAAGTGGAACATAACCACGTAATGGCTCATCAGAACCCTTTTTGAAACAAAGAGGTAACACAAGGACAAACACTACCACCGACATAAACAAAAGACGACAGCTATCAGTATGAATACGAGTAATTAACCAAAAACAAAAGCAGCAACAAAATAAATAAGAACATTAAAATACATCCCAACCCAATGTGGCGCGCAATTGTGATTGGCCACTTCCTGTATTTAAGAGTTAGGTTGTCTTAATCTTTTGCTCGGGTCAGACAAGATGCTCCAGCAACAGAAACACCCTCTGCACTGGACCCCCCCACCACACACACACACACACACACACACACACACACACACACACACACACACACACACACACACACACAGACACACACAGACAAAGCCTCTGGCCCCTCACCTGTTCTGTAGTGTGTTCAGGCTGGGATGTATTCTGGTGCTCACATAATTATATAAATTAAACAGATGCTCTCGTTGCTTGCAGCACGCTCCATCTGACAGTGGATGTGTGAGAAAGAAAAAAAGTGCGCGCTTGCTCAAACAGGTATCGAGCCACACGCACGGCCATCTCCGGGATGACATCACCTCAGTCCTCGCACTCCTTTCGCCTCGAGCCCAGAAGACGGCGGCATCGGGCTGAGCTAACCGCCTGATAATAATAACAATAACACGCACACACACACACGCACACAAAAACCGCTACGTCACACACTCCAGGGGGAGAGCTGGAAGATGGCACGGTATCGCGAGAGCCTGCGTGCCGCGACCGCAGCGCTGGATGGCGCTGGTGGGGGCTGGATGCGCCCACGGCTCGCCCTCTCTCCCGTTAAAGCACACGGTAGGACACGCGAGCGGACGGAGACAGCACCCGGGGTGAGTAACAACAACAAAACCACTCACACGCACACACTACGCACTGCATGGGCTCCATCACTGCAAGAGAGGCGCATGTGACAGGACAGAATACACCATTAGTAGTTGTGTGTGTGTGTGTGTGTGTGTGTGTGTGTGTGTGTGTGTGTGTGTGTGTGTGTGTGTGCGTGTGTATGGTGTGTCTCTGTGAGTGTGCGTTTGTGGGGGTGGGCGGGGAGTCAGCGTGTCGGCCAGATGTGATCCTCAACAGATGTGTTCTCGTGACAGTCTCAGAGGATGTCATCATCTTTCTCCATCACCACCATCATCACTCTCATCAGCACGCAGCTTGGTTTCCTCGTGCCGGGTTTCCTCTGTCAGTTGTATTGATGTATCAGGTGGTCTGGGGTCGGTGATTCCCCTACGCAGCAACTCTGCCTCGTGCTGCTCTATAGCGGACACCGGCTTCCCTTTCCCTCAAGTTCATCCCGGTTTCATCACTGCTCCGGGTCCGCGTTGTCCACAGTTACAGGTGTCGTTGCATCCACTCAGGTACACGTGCCGCTGCTGTGCGCGTGGCTCCTGTCCCGTGCTGTGTGCTTTTTGTGTGTGCTCTCGCGCGGTGTTTGGTGGACGACGTGTGCACCGTGTGGACTTGTTGATGGATGGCCGAGAGACCCGCAGCCCTTTTGCCGAGGCGGATTCAGACTCCGCTGTCATGGCTCCCGTGGGGGCCGCTATTGATTTAACGCTGCGGTTTCGATCCGCGTGATTGATGACTTTGCCCCCCCCCCCCCCGCCGCGCCCCCCTGTACCGGGTCCGCATCACGGCCAGCCCAAAGTGCCGTCATATCAGCACGACGGGGAAACAGACCTCTGCTGCCTGCCTCACGCGCTCACACACGCGATTGGGCTACTCCCCCCCCCCCCAAGAAATACCCCCCATCAAAAATGAGGAGCACCTACTTTTGGCTACTTGTGAGGACATTGAATAACATTCCTGAGGTCTTATAACCATAACCTACTACACATGCATATATAGTAGTGCAGTCTTAACCCTAACATAAATGCTAAACATTGCAGAGACAACATTTGATCACAATATGTGGCTGGTTGAGCAGGTTTATGTCCCCACAACACCACAAAAACAAATCACACACACACACAGCTTCAGCAGCACACATTCACCCTCCAAACTGAGCCGAAATGTCACCTTGACATTTAAGTTGGACTCATCATCAATTTCAGTTTGTTTGGAGATAAAACACTGTGGATGGCAGTGAAGTTTTGCCTTGTGTACTTTGTTCTACTTTGTAGTTTGGTGTGTGCATTAATGTGTGTGTGTGTGTGTGTGTTTGTTTGTCTGCTGCCTGTAGCCAGCTCAATGCCCATATGTGTACTTTATTTAATATGACATGACCTTTAAATACTTATGTTTCCATATTTTATGAGCCGTCACTGTAGCTTTGGTTCTTGTCTCGCAGCCGTGAGCCTTTTATACTCCATGAATAGTGGGGATGTCCTGGAGGGGAAACTCACTTTACCTTTTATCTACAAATTAGTTTGTCCTCAGTCCAACTGACCACACTGCCAGAAAAACCTGGCTTCCCTCTTCTCTCTCAGAGTGATTTTACCTGTGTGTGTGTGTGTGCGTGTGTGTGTGTGTGTGTGTGTGTTAGTGTGTGTGTGTGTGTGTTTGTGTGTGTGTGTTAGTGTGTATGTGTGTGTGTGTGTGTGTGCTGAGGAGGAAAAAATGTTAGGTTCATTTTCTTTCTTAGTTCTCTGACTCTCCAGGATCAACCCCGTCTCCGACAAAATGAAGTTACCGTTCAACTAAACTAATAACTTCTCCCGGATGACGGTCGCAGTTTTAAACACAAACACAACATAGTAAATTTAAAATAAACAAAACAACAAAAAACACTGCAAAACTACTTGTTTTGGTTCAGTCCAGGATCCAAACCTGCATGTCTGCACAACTGTGTTGATCTTTTGAGGAACATTCAATCTCCAGGTCTCATTGACTCGTTGCACGTGTTTGCAGACCTCATGTGGGGATTCTAATTAGGAAGAAACGTCTGCTCAATTCACGTAGCTGGTTTGAATCCGTAAGAGTATTTCTCAGGCGGGATCGCGTGTCGACGATACCCTCTGTTGTCTCGGACGGTCGGGATGCATGTGTGGGATTAAAAGAGGTTTGGGGTGTAAAGGGGGATTAAGTCATGTGGCAGAGGGTGAAGGAGGAGGAGGAGGAGGAGGCCATTTACCATCCACTGGAGCGCTCGTTCGCTCTCTTATTGGCATGTTGTTCAATCTAATGTCCCACTTGTCCCTCTCCTCTCCTCCTTCACGCACACCTGTTCTCCGCTCGTCTTTTATCTCCTCGTCTCCTTTTTGTCTTCTTTCCTTTCCCTTTATCCCTTGCTTTCTTTTCATCTCCTTCCTCTCCTCTTTCTACCTTCCTTATCCTCTCTTCTCCTTGGTTCTCCCTCTGCTTTCTGAATTAAACTGTGAAACCCCCCACACGATTCCCAGCATGCATCATAAATAAGAATGGTTATGTAATAGCCTAAATATTAAGCAAATATTCACCCCTCTTCATATATTCATCTAATAGGATTGGTTGTGCACGTGTGCCATGGTGATAATGGGCTGCATCTAGGTTATCGCGTGCGTGTTTATGTGTGTGTGTGTTTTGTGCGGGTGCGTGTGTTAAACGTGTGTGTCTTCACATGAATACTTTAATGTTACAGAGTCTGAGCGGGATAATGACCTTGAAGCAGTCTCGCTAATATGCTCATACATTAAGTTGCACGTGTGCCCAGAGTATGTTCTCACACACACACACACACACACACACACACACACACACACACACACACACACACACACACACTTTAGATTTAAAGTGGAAAAAGGAGGAGAAAGAGAAGCACAGAGAGGAGGATGAACTCTGGGCCCCCCTATTGTCAACTAAGGCTATTTGAAGTTGCACATAACCCAGTTAGGGAAACCACTGTGCGTGTATGTGTGTGTGTGTGTGTGTGTGTGTGTGTGAAGTTTTTTGGAAAGGAAAGAAGTAGAGATGAATGGAGGAAGAAGTGGAGAGAGTCAATGAGAATGGAAAATAGAGGTCAGCGGAAGCAAGTGAGGGACAGAGAGCAGGAATGAAGTGAATGGGAGGGAGAGGGGAAGAGAGAGCAGAAGCCAAAGGAGAAGGCAAGAGAGAGAGAGCGCATGTTTGGGAAAGAGAAGATCAAGACAACTCTCTTTTACGGGGATATATAAATACACTTCACGCCTTTTTATATTTGCTCCAGTGGGAGGAAGACAATGTGAGAGACAGGCTATTGTCCTCGGGGACAGTATCAGCTCGTTGTTCAGGTTGCATGACACCAGTGTCGCCGTCACACAGAAACACTAACCCACAGCACGGAGAGAGAGAGAGAGAGAGAGAAGCAGCGGCAGGACATTCAGATTAGGAAACATTGGCATTGACAGCATTTTATTTCCATCCAACTCTGACGCCAGTTTTTTGTATTTCAAAATGTGTTTTCCCTCTAGCCGAGAGGAAATAAATAGGATCATGAAATGGAGAACACATTAGACTAATGAGCAAGATGCTAATTCTTCGTATTGCCGGAGAACACGTTGGACATGCAGGCTCGGAAGATGAAAACAAAGAAATATGTGACCTTTCTGGGAGGTCATGATTCAAAAGTTGGACAAAAGTATGCGGACACACTTTTTCTCCGCTTTTGTTCTAAGTCTGTTTTTTTCACGGTTCGGCCTTGAGTTCTATAATGCCAACGTTTTAATGCTACAGTGAAGCATACAATGAGTTGAGAGCCAATGTTCATTCTTGAAAGTTGGTGAAAGTTCATACAAGCCACTTCAGAACGGATCTGTCCATGCGACTATAGTTCTCGCGGGAGGCAGAATGATATTTTAATATTTTAACAGGTTGGGCAAGGCCTTCTTCTTGTCCCCTCGTATTCAAAGTCTGATTCATAAAGAAACGCTTTCCCCAGTTTTGTGTGGAAGAACTGTGACTAAAGAGGTCTGACCTCAACTCCATCCAGACTCCTTTGGGACGAACTGAAAGGGTGACTGTGAGTCAGGCCTCAACATCAATGCCCGACCTCACTAACGCGCCTGTGGCTGAAAGTCCCTGCAGCCAGATTCCAAAACCTGGAGAGCCTGAAACCAGAATAGTGGTTGCAAAGGCATACAATATAATGACCGGCGTCTACTTTCTTTGTTTGAGTGTCGACATACTTTTTGCCCTTATAGTTAATTTTAGACAAGTGGTTCCTAACCTCGGGGCTCGGGAGTCTGTCTGCTTCACAAATTGCGTTTTTTTTTTCTTCCCCGTTTGAGCTTTGCTTTTTTATTGTGAAATACCAGTTTGACCTTTTCAGGCCTCTCACAGTTATCAATCTTATCTTTAAAGTGTCAAAAGCCTTGGTATACCTAATATTCTGACTGATTTCTGGAGTCATTTTTATTTGGGATAAATATTAGTACGAGTGAGTATAACATCCATTGATGAGGAGGAGCTGTTTGGAAATCTTATTATATATATCATGCATCCTACTCTACTTGGATGGAAACCCAGCTGTTTGAGTACAAACTAGGAAACAGGAGAAATGAAACAACCTCACATTTACATGATTATTTTCCACCAAAACATTCTTTTCAAAGCACAGAGAGATGGGAAATAAAAAGATATAGAGGGAGGGCGAGAAAGAGAGTAAACAGCATGACAAATAAGAAATGGAGAGAACAATGGAAAGAAATCTCGATGTCTTACGTGACGCCACTTCCCTCGGAGGTTGATTTGATCAAAGTGCAACGGGGATCGAACGGGCATCGAGTCACCCTTTAGATTCTGTCCTTCAATCAACTCCTGCAAACGTCCGAAGTTCGATGAGCTCAGAGAAAAGAGAAAAGAGAAAAGAGAAAAGAGAAAAGGGGAGACAGAAAGAAAGAGAGAAGGCACAGGGGTAAAAGCTGAGGCAGAGAAAGAGGGAGGCGTAAACGTGTATTGAGTGGTGGTGGTGACAGTATGGCGGATCCATGAAAATGTCGGTCTGTCCTCAATATTCCCAGCTGTGCCCTCGCCGGATCTTATCGATCCACAAGTAATCGTCTGCTGTCACACACATCCACTTCCATACAAACGGAAAAAAGACCGTTTTAACATCCCTTGACTCAACCTTGAACCCTTCTCACAACCTCAGTGACTCCTGGTGCTCAACTTGATGTGAGTCGGATAAAACATGTTGAAGGAATCTTATTGTGCGTGAAGCAACCAGCCTAGAAATAAATATGGTACCTTTTGTGACTTCTAAAAGCACAAGGTTGGCAGTATGTTGTATATTTTATAGAGAAACAGTTAAATGAATCATGTCTCTCCCCCTCTCTCTCTCTCTCTCTCTCTCTCTATACATCCCTACCCTGTTTGTGCCCCACTCCCGTTGATTAGTACTGGAGACATAAATCATTAAAAAGGGCTCACAAATAAATAGGTAAAAGAAAGGTTAAGTCTTTTCCTAAATCATTTGGGCGCTCTCGTTTCCAGCAAACGTTGCTCAAACATGAGTAAATATTGCTTTTGTCGGGCACTATTTTCAGCGGGGGATTGATCCACATTTTCACTCCCTGGTGGATATTTACAGCAGCAGGCTGGTGCATGTGGGGTAAAAATAAACTACAGCCACTGAGTATACATCAGAATGAGGGAACATACCACCCAGTGCAACAGTGTGTCTCATTGATTGTTTTTAATAGTTTTTTGGTCAACAATGGAGCTCTTTGGTACACCACTGGGATTTCACCCCTATTCGTTATATCTTAGCGCCTGGGCGGAAGCTTTAATAACCATAATGACGCTCGGGCAGCGTTTTGCCTAGTATCTTGACGCAGGTGTGTCACATGTGGTTAAAGTTGTAAAACGGTGGCGGTTAAAGTTGTGACACAAGGTTAACGTTGGCGGCAGTTGAGTTTAGGACACAAACCACCCGTTTAGGCTGAGAACAAATATCATGGTTTGTCCTATAAAACAAGTACGCTTGTGAGGTCACGTGACCGTGACTCAGTGACATAACATCCCGAGACATAATGTCAACAGTAAAAATCCCTGAACTTTTGGTTTTTGGTGAGTGAAAGTCATGTGATGGTTTGACCCATAGACCACCCCTCCCCCCAGCCCTGGGAGGACCTTCTCGCTCTTAATAGTCGTCATGGGTGGTTTACATCGGAGTGAGTTGACAGCCTAAAGAGTGCCTTGTGCGTCGTGTCCTTTAATTACTTTTGTCACCTTTGTGGTCATTCTGAGGCTGCGTTTTGTGGTGTCAATACGCTGAATGGCGCTTCTTGTATTTTCCTCCTTCGTGTTATGTACATAAACGAAGTGGACAAAGTATTAGAAACGGCCGCCAACGTAATGCATTCTACAACAGCGACCTCACAAAGTGCAGCTTAAAAAATTATCAAAGAATTGAGTCAACGCGCAATCATTGAACTGCAGTGTTGCATCACAAGTTTTTATTCTGGTCACTCTGCATTAATGACTGCAGCATTACATAATATAGTTGTATACAGTGCGTCTCTTAATTCAGTCTGACCTGCTTGGTATAGTTAGAAACCTGTTTAATTAAGTTCTGTGGGTCTGAATAATGCTGGCCTTCAGTGCAGTTGAAGGTTACGGTCGAGGTGTAAGGGTTGGCTCATAAGTCTATATGCAAAATAAAAATGTTGTTTTATGCTTTATTTGCCCATGTTTTGAGAGATCTCTGTCTGATGTTTCTTCCTCCATACCAATACAGAGTGACCGGGACATTGTTTCTGGAAAGACACATGTCATCTTTCAATGTGTCACCACAAACACAATTCAATTCACCTTAATTGTATTGAGGTGGCGGCAGAAATCTTGGAAATGGATTCTCAACACTTAAGCTAATTAAAAAAAAAAAAAAAGTCTAAATTCACTGTGCCAAACCTTTTAAATCAAACCTAAATCTGGTCCTAATTCAACACCTGGACATAATTCCACTTCCTGACGATGGAAGAATGACACAACCTCCCTTTGGGAGCATTTCCCCTTTGCTCAAAGGTGTTTTCATTAAGGTCATGAAGTTGATGCTTCACACACACACACACACACACACACATGCTTTGACACGTCTGCATCTGGTTTTACAGGCAGCGTCCTCACCTCCACATCTCACATGGAAAATGTCTTCCATGTGTGGTCGCCGTCTGGCCGCCCACCACAGGTCCTGGTTTCCGTATGCCTGCCAGTGCACCGTCAGGGAGTTTGATTGACTTGTGCCTTGACTCACTTTGGCTTCCAGGAACTCTCCTCCATCAATACACATCATCATCACTAGCCAGCCCTGTGTGTCTTAGTGTGTGTGTGTGTGTGTGTGTGTGTGTGAGTCTGTGTGTGCTTTCTCAACCAGTGCAGCACAGTGTGTCTCTCAGTGAAATCACATGGTTCGGCTTTTCCCCCGCGTGCCTGCTGCTTGGCCTATTTCCATGGTAACTAGCCGAAGATGTGGGGACACACACATGCACACACACGGGCCACATAAACAGCGCAGTGCTTGCCAGAGCAATCTCGGTTGTGTGTGGCTGCAGGGTGCAGTCAGAGAGAGGATGTGTGATCACACACTCCACACCGGCTCAGCGGGAGATACACACACACACGCACGCACGCACACAGACACACACACACACGCACACACACTCGCAGCCAAGCATACATGCGTACACAACGCTGTATGCTGATACAGAAGCTCAGGATGCTGTGCTGTGGAGGAAAGATGGCACACAGGGGCATGCTAGTGAAATCCCTTCATAAATCCTCTGGCAATTTAGATGTGGTTGTTTATGGATGTATCGAATGTGAATTTCTGTGTTTTTTTACTGAGCTGAATACTTAGATAGATGGATGGATAGAAAGATTTGTGTGAGAATTTGTCAGGATGCAGTGGGACTATGTGACATTGCAATGTTGCATAATGTTTCCTTCCATATTCGCTCTGATGCATTTCACTTGCACTACTTGTCACGACATCACCCCTGCCTCTGTCCCCCCCCCACACCCACACCCATTGCCCCGCTACGCCACCTCAATCCCATGTGGCCATCTCCATAGCGACAGCCCACGCTCTGGCCTTTAGCCAAAGGGGTGCTGTGGCAACCAGGCAAGGGAGCAATGCCAAAAGTGGGGAAGCTATAGGGGAAATAGGAGGGAGGGTGGAAGAGGGGAGGGGGGCACTGCGGATCTGTTAAACTGCCCTGTGGTATTATGCAACTTCATGTACACACAAACACACACTTACTGTAGGGGGACAAACACACACAAACTGCCTATTTTTTCTGCCTCACACACACATTCGGAAGCTGTGGATAGCAATGCTGGAACCAGTATAAGCTCCAGATAATGTCCCTAAGTACCGATTATGAAATGACATAACAGATTTCTCCAAGCGGCCCCTGTGTCATATCACTGATGCAGTGCTTCACTGTTCAATGTGGTTGATTTTCATGACTCATGGTGCGTAAGATTTCTGGCCACTAGGGGGCAGAATAACTTCAAAACAAGCTGACAAACACACAGCCACGTCTTTAGCTTTAATAACGCTCACGGCTAAGGTGTTAGCGAACAGTTAGCTCCTTAAACACCATCCAGGGAGCAACATTAGCATTCCTGTATTGTTGTTTCTGCAGAACTGACAAAGTCCAATATTGACTTTCCTTTTAGCTCTGTTTTGGTCTCAACCTACCTCTGAGAAATAAAGCTACTTGTTAGATGTGAAATGTTCAACTGTCTCCAAGAGCTAGTGGCTAGCTGTGTCTGCCTGCTTTTTATTGATGAGTAGCTTGTATACAGAGGGTTTATTGAAAATGATGAGAACAATAAGACTAAACTTTAAAGAAACTATGCACCAAAACTATAAAAATAATATAAAGCTAAAATGCTACACAGAGCTAGAAGTGTGTGTTAATCCTTTGGGATTTTGTCACACTGCTTATTGGAATTATTGATTAACGCAGGTTTAATGTTGATTTAATCCTTAAAAGCAATGACAGGAATATTAGCAATATCTATGTTTGCTAAACATTTTTGGGTTAACACGATGGAGCTCTAACTCGACATTCTTTGGCCATGTAAGTAATTCGAAATCGTCAGTGTGTCATCATCAATAGCGATGAGATAAGCTGAGCAGCGGATGTTACAATTTCAAACCAGGAGAGGGAGTATTGTTTCTTTTCAGTTTTTCCAGTATGTTTAAAATATTGATTATGTCATTTCATACACAATAGGTTATATTTTGCAGTATTTACAGTAATAGCTTAACAAACACGTTTTTGAGTGTGTGTTTCCTGCTGTTTTGTGTGAGAAGCACTAGCATGTTGGTCTTTGTGTCTTACAGGCAAAGTGAAAGAAGAAAGCATTGACGGGGTCCCCACATGGGAGCAGAAGTGCTGCCTAATCAACATTTTGACTTTTTGGACAAACTCTCATGTCCTCAAACACAAACTGCTAAATCCAAGGAGCTTAAAAAAGGAAAAAGCCAACCGCTGGCTCCAGAAAGTGGACAGATTTTGAAGTAAAAACACGGCTGGAGCGGGGGAGGGTTGTATGGGTGCCACATCCCCATCCAACACACACCGGGTCTCCTCGACATACAGCCTTCCTCCCTTCATTTCCTCGTCCGCCTCCTCTGTTTTTCTCTTATTCTCCCTCGTTCTCTCTCATGGGAGTGACATAGAGGCCTTCGCTTGGTCTGCTGCCCCGCCCCTTCCCCACCTCGCCGTGGAGACGGTGGCGTCCAAGTAGTGATGTCGTGGAAGAGGAACTACTTTGCGTCGGGTGGCGGAGCAGTAGGCGGGGTGCAGGGGCTGGTGACCCCGAGAACCATGACCTCTATCGCACCCAGCAAAGGCCTGAGCAACGAGCCCGGACAGAACAGCTGCTTCCTCAACAGCGCTCTGCAGGTCAGTCGGATAAACACACACAGTAAACGTGTTTTTCATGGAGTTGTTTGTGACCACGTAGCGCTCTTGACTGGCATCAACCAAACCAATTATCAAAAAAGTGCTGCACAAAGGCCCTAAATAATATGGCATGCTTTATTAGCAGTTTTTTTTTAACAAAACATTATTGCCAATAGGATACCTGCACCCCCCCCAATAATATATAAAAATAAACCTTATGAAAAAGTTTAACTAAACTAAAACTACCAAACACTCTGAAAACTAACTAAAACAATAGTTTACAAAGAAGAAATATGATGACTTACTTTCCATCCCCTAAAACTGTACAGATGGGGTAAAAAATAATAATAAAGGAGCCCAATTTCTAGACTGATTATCTGATGAACATGTGAATACTCCAATATTAAACCGGAAAATCTCTATTTTAATGTCGTCGTCAGTGTTTCCTTTTAAATCCAATGTACTGGAAAAAAGTGTAACCGTAGTGGCACTTCATAATGCACCTTGCCATGCAAATTATGCGTACAAATGCAGGCTTTTTCAGATAAAAATGCAACATTTCAGTGCTACGCCAGATTGCGCTTTATAGTGACGGCAATAATTTTTCCTGTAAAATGGCATTAATCCCAGAAGCTGTGTCCTCGATACTCTTCACACTTGCATACTAAGAAGATTTTTAAAAATGTCCTCTTCTCAATGTAGATTTTTTTTACGCAGTAAATTGATATTTAAGCCTTACAGGGATGAGATCAGGGGCCACATTAACGTTCGCGTGTGTCGGCGGGTTTTGGCAGCGCTGCCAGTCTGGCTTCAGTGTGGACATCCAGTCTGTGTGTGGAGATGCTTACTGCGCTGCTACTGCTGCATCTCCTCTCTCTCTCTCTCTCTCTGTCTCTCTCTCTTTACACACACACAACTCTCTTCCCTCCTCCCAAGACCTCAAGCTGGCACACACGTACCTTCTGTACACGCACACACACACACACACACACACACATATATATGTGTCTTGACTACTGGCTTGAAAGAGAGAGAGAGAGAGAGAGAGGCAGGGGTAGGCTGAAGAGGGAGGGGGATGATGGGGCAGAAGCTTAGGGAGAGCGGAGGGATAGACTAGAAGAAGAAAAGTTGCTGGAGGACGAGAAGAGAAGAAAGAGTGATGAGGAGTATGCAGTATGAAAAAACTGAGGAGAAGACTAAGGGGGATACTGTCGGGAGAAAGAGTGGAACTAAAGAGTCTGATAAGGTAGGGGGCAACAAGGGGTTGTGGTGAAAGAGATAGATGAAAAGACACGGTGAAGGACATCAGGTTTATTTCTTATAAGAAAATGCCTCAATAAAGGCATGCAGAGCTTCAATGGGGAGAGAAGTGTGACATTTCAAGGACATGCACACGTGCGCACAGAGAGGGGAGAGGATGTTTAACAGGATGAGTGAGGATAAACTGAATGTTAAAGTACTGAGATGCTCGTTGGCTGTTTCATGGTGTATTTATATGTGTGTGTGTGTGGGTGAAGACTAAGGGGTCAAAGTTTAGGTTCAGCACAGACTCCATTGGCACTTCAGCTACAACTACTCATTTACTCATTAATCAATTCAAAATGTCTCTCAATGAATGTGCTGCGGTTTGCTCCCCATTGCACTCATCGGTAGTTAGTGAAATACTATTTGCTGCCCGCTGGACTTCAAGGGCCCCTTGGGCAAGGCACTTATTAATCCCCTGCTGCTGCAGTGCTGCTGGGAGGCAACAGCAGCAGCGGCGGTGGCGGTTGTTTTGTGTGCATGTGTGAAATTTAATGAGAGGAATGAAGGTGCTGTGAGGTAAAGTGTATGAACACGCTCAGCAACTTTTCTCTGTGTACACAGGGTGCAAATAAAATAGCTAAAGGAGGTATATAGGCTTTAATGAAGCAGAGAAACGTGGGTTCACTCATCTAGCAGAGTGTGTGTGTGTGTGTGTCGTGCACTAAGGAAGAACTATTTAATAATGAAAAATTAGCAAGAATTCCTCGTTAATTTTTACTCACATTTTGCCATGTCAAAGGTTTATCAAAACTTTAATAATGAAAAATTTATAATGAAAAATTAGCAAGAATTTAATCATGAAAAATCAGCAAAAATTCCTCTTTCATTTTTACTCACATTTTGCCACGTCAAAGGTTTATCAAAACTTAATTGTAAGTTAAACAGCTGTGTGAGAGGGGATATTTTTATCATGTGCTTTAAATGAAATATTACTGAATCTCGGTCGGACTGACCCGTCTGCTACACACAAAGCTACCGTCTCTCGCAGTGAGGAAAACCATCGAGAAATAAGTAACCGTGTCAATTATTTGACAAAGCAAAAGACACCCAACTGTACATTCATGATGAAACATGTCGTATCACAGAAACTACAAATCAAAAGAAGAATAAGTTCATATGATTTGGGCTAACAGACTAACCAATAAAGCATAATGAAGAAATGTTGTTACTTAAATTATCTTAATACTATTTTAATACAGCTGTGATACGGTGAAAAGAGAATGACGTTAAAAATCTTGAGAACCACAATCATTAATTAACTTTAATATAAAGGAATACCTCATAAAACAAAGTTTTAATGAGTATATAAATGGTCAATTTGCGATGTGAAGTATTCCTTAAAAGTGCTTTGTTGCCTGAACCCAAACAATCACGCTCACCGTCCACACCCAACCGTCCTTCTTCCGCATGCTCCATTACACATTCCCTTTGAGAATAATCCAGTCAGCGATTACGTTTACATCACAGTGTAATTAGGAAAACTATCGAGTAATATAGAAACATAACTTGTAGGAGACGGGGTGGCACTGCAGCTGGAGGAATGCCAATAAAACACTGATTGACATTTCCCAGCCAAATAACTTATTTAAGTATTTCTGCTGATGGTGTTCTCACATTAGAGGATAAAGGACCATGTTCTGCTTGGATTCTTTTACTCTTCTGTTCGGAGTTTGAGCAGCGGTGCAGGATTTAGCAAGAATATATTAAAAGGGAAAATATATAATGTATCATATTTACTCTGACGAAGATGGGAGCGACGGGTTCAAAGGTCGGTGTGAGGTGACGATGTGAGGCGTGAAAAACTGAGGACAATTTAGCTGTTTCACACACCGGGGCCCTTGAATGTTATTTATAAAGTGTGTTTCCAACGTCTCTGCTGTGAAAACAACCCCACTGGCTGGCAGACAAATGACTGAGGTCAAAAGTGCAGCAAAAGCAGGTACCTGATTGTCGCCATGGCAGCGGGTATCATGTGACGCACAAAATGCACATGAAAAGGAGGTAATGGGAGACTGGAACAGGAGGACGAGGTCGTGGAGCGCAGGAATCAACCAACGCAGCCGGGAACAGAGCGGAGCGATGTCGCCATTGTGTCAACTGGATGCAATCGCTGGCCAAGAATGTGTCTTTAACAATTTCGTGGTTGTACTTGTGCACGGATACCATTTCTGCAACATTAGCTATTACAAATAATAGATGCCATTTTAATAAGGCTTCATAAGTGGGTTTTTTTAAGTCATAAATAATTGCTTTCTTTATGTGCAACAACTTATTTATGTATTCAGTTCAGTATTAAGACGTTCATACATTTTAAATATAGATGTTTATCAGAAAGAACAAAAATCCATTTATTAACAAAAATGATTTGCTTTCGCAACTTCAGACCATTAAAAAAAAGCTACTAATTACAACTTAAAAACTCGTTATGACTGATCCATTTTGGAACAAACATGTGACAACAACAACACTGAGGCTCCACGTTAGTTGAGCTTTACTTATTCAGGGAGTGTTAAGAGTCCTAAAAACATATACACAACACACACTAACTTCAACATACTGCATTGTTACAGTAAAATATCTTAAAGAAGAACTTTAAAGGGAGACTTTGTCACTTTTGAAAGATCAATTAACACATTCCTTCCCGTGCAAAAGTTTAATTCATAAGTAATAAATCGCACCCTTCCAATGCACAGCATCTACTGTGTGTATACTTGTGCATTGTACCGTGTCACGGTGATTTACTTTAAACTAAACAAAGGATATTAAAGTTGGCCTGGTTGATTTGGGGACAGCATCATTCAAGGTGCTGTTTTACAGCAAACACTCACTGAGCGGCTACTTTAAATAGATGCCCCTCCCCCATATGTCTGTTATCATTAGCATATTTTAATACAGCGCTTGAATCACTTGTGTCTAGATGGGCAATTTGAATCTTGCAAGGATGAAAAAAATAATTTTACATTTGATTTATCCAACTTTTTCCCAGTATAGTACCAGTGAGATTTAAAATACCTATAGGCCAAGACAGCAGCATAATAGTTTCACACATAAAAGCACAAATAACAAATGGCAGACTACTATTGATAGAGATAATTACTAAATGTAAAGGCATTGAATTACTAAAGCGCAGCCTATGAATTACGTACAAAAATCAAAAATTGCGTTTGGTTTCCTGTCAATCTTAAGGATTGTAACTTTAAATATCTTGGCAGCTTAGATATTACGGCCTTAAAAGTGAAACCAGATATGAGCTCAGAACTCAACAGACACCCAAGACCACCAAAGCCAATCAAATACGGGCATTTCTGCCTCCGGCCTTATTGGTTAGGTTTGTCTGTGACTCCAATTACATCGTCAAGGAGCAGCTAACAACCCGAGTTGATGAGGTTCATTTCTATTCCGTGTATGTTTCCATCACTTTGTGCGTTTCTTAGTTACACTGGAGTTTATTTTCTCCGACATGCTTCTGCAGATAAACCGAGTTAAAGTTAAAAAGGGGAGGGAGGGAAAACCAAACGACACAAATGGAAGGAGAGCAGAGATAAGAGCAATGTGTTTGGAGGAGGCAAAGCGGGACGGAGAGATAGATACTGATGAAAAGAGATGGGCATGGACAGGAGTGTGCCCTCCTTGTGGCTGCTGCAGTGCTGTGCAGGGAGCCGATTCATCACGACCAAATAAACTACAGAGAGAGGGGGGGAAACAGGGGGGGTGGGGGTCTGAGAGGGGAGGGGGGGAGGTAGAACGCATACACTAGTGTCAGCATGCAGTCTGCCATCCTACGCCCCCTTTTCCTCCACCTATCACTCTCTCCTTAACACACACACACACACACACACACTTTATATTGCTATAGCTGTGTGTGCGTGTGAGTCTTGCGTGCATGTAGACATACAGCTGTGGCCTCTCTGTAAGTGTGTGTGCTGCAGTCGAAGCCTGAGGGACAGCGCTGTGTCAATATTATCTTTCAGGATGCTGAAAGAATGCACTGAGAGCTCTTTCCTCTAATTGTCCACGAGAAAGAGAGAGAGAGAAGGACACAAGGAGACCTGCAGACCACTCTCTACTAGTTCATGTGTTCTCCCTCGTTTCTTTTGCTTCGCGCTGGTCGTTTTCTGTCCGTCTGTCCCACTGAAGCTCTCCCCGCCTCACTCTTTTGTGGCTGGAAATACACAAAGTAGAAAACGCACTCGGTGGGAGCTGCTGGGAAAAGCGATTAGGCGGACATGGCTGAAAGCCACACAGAGCTGCGGACTTGAGTTTTGATTCGCTGCAACCAATCTCGCATTTCAGAGAGTCATTTGATTCAATGTGAGTTTTTTTTTCTCCCATTATGCAAAAGAAACTGAAAAGCAGCTTCACCAGTGATTTAGAAAAGTAACGTCAGATATCCGAACATCCAGATAATGTATCTAGATCAGTTCACAAACCTTTTTTTTTTTAACCCCGTCAAAAAATAACTTTTCCTTTCAAATCTTTCCATCACTCGCTCCATCCAGCATGTCGCGTTACTATGACAACCGGCAACCCTGAGCTGTCATGTTAATAATAGTTATGGCATAATTATTATTTTTTTTAAACGTGTTTAGTGAAGTGTTGCTAAATAAAGTACATATTAGAACAATATTATAAAATGACAGGAATGAACTAATCTTGTGGCCCCCCTTGGCCTGTGTTTATGGTGACACCCATTTTAGCAACCACTGATCTAGATACAGATCGCTGTTTTTTAATGTGGAAAAGAGACTTTTTGATTAGTTTGCCAGTAGGCTGGTATAAATAACCCAAGCAAGATCCTGGTATGAAAAAAGAAAGTTAGACAGTTAATGTTACAAGTAGAGCCTGGACTGTCCTCCCTTCCTCTGGGAAACACACAAAACACCGTTACACTTTCAATTTGAACAAACAGTTGTTGCTCAACTTTTACCTTTTTTAATGCAGTCAGAACAGGGATCATTCACATAGTCTGCCACTAATCTTTGCATGTAAACCATAAATAAAGTACGACAAAACATAATATTGTGATACTCAAGTGTATCGATATTTTCTTACACCTTTTACAAACAATATCCAATGAATCCCATCGAAAAAATTATCCGGTTGCTTTGATGTCTTTCCCTCCGTGAGTGAACGTGTGTTCTGTCTCTCAGGTTCTGTGGCATCTCGACATCT
>NC_046984.1:13758653-13783653 GCF_009769545.1 Cyclopterus lumpus | reverse complement strand
GCAGCGGGTAGTGAGGCTCACTATCTCCATGGCAACTTGTATCATTGGGAGAAAAATAAACTATTTTTCAGTGCGGCACAGTTTTATAACACAGAAGAAGAACTGCAGTATACACAGACGCCCACAAAGAGCCCGGCAACATCACACAAAAGAGTCTTTGGTGTACCTGCTGATAATGCTTCCTCTGACATTAGCATCAACGCTGCAGTTGCAGCCACTATACATATGCCTCAAACAACAGTTATGTGTTTCTATAGTAGAGTCCCATTCGTATCAGTTTACTAGATGCATATTATGGAAAAGCTATTACAGCCTCCATTAACACAATCCTTTCTCCTCCTGTAATTTAGTGGGTGGGGACCACTTACTTTAAAATGTCCCATCTAATCCACTCATGAGAATGAGCTGTAGCTGGAAAATGAAATGTGTATGTGAGCCTTTTATTGATGAAACGGTTCTGGCTCCCTTTTATTTTGCATGTAGCTTTTGATGAAGAGGATGATAGCGAGCAAATACAAATACTATCATTAATTAGAAAGAAAAAACGTTGCACTTCCTGAAAAAGGCAACCACAACAGAGAAATTCCAGTATTACGTACACTTTCCAGATATGTTGTTTAATGTTATAGATTTGTGAATCAGTGAGTAAAGCCTCATTCAGTTTCCAAAAGCTCCGAAGAGCTGGAGCAAACTTCCAGATGATAGACAAGTTCAACAATGGAGCCTGGCTGTGGACCTTTGTTGCATGTCATCACAGCTCTTGGCTACCTCCTCATCTCCTGTCAGATTTCCACAGTGTACTATCTAATAAAGCCTAAAATGGCTGAAATTCCGTTTATGTTCTCCTCTTTCTTTGGCTGAATCTTGAGCATTCATCATTATTGCTTAGATCCTGAACTATTACCTTGTTTTTTATTTCTTCAAATGGTTTTTGCTGTGTTTTTGTTGTCTTCTACACTTTAGGACCTTATGTAAAACTTGTACGAAATGTGCAATATAAATAAACTTGCCCTCAGTGGAGTTTAAAACAATCCCACTCCTTCTGACATATCTCTCTTCCTTGATCAGTGGGCGATGTGCTTGCTAATCCTCTTACTGAGATCCAAAAGAAACTTATCAAATTACCACTTTTTAATTACCAATTGTCACACCAAAGAATGATGCAAGTGGGGAAATAGGACATATATGTTCAAGAGGAGTTATTACACAGAAGGACTACACACAGCAGGGATTAAGTGAACTTTCCATACATAAGTTAAAGATGTGATTGCACTCTGACCTGCTGTGTGGCGCCCTGTTTCCTGTTGGTGGCCGTGGTGGTTGTGATGTCACTTATGGAGGGGGCGGAGTCAGAGCGGTTGCCTCCAGCCGCAGCACTGGACTGCGGGGTGATGGAGGAGGACGGCATGTCGCCCACCAGTCGTGCACTGCCATCCGCTCTGATGTGCGGGTGCCCCTCGGCGGCCATGTTGAGGATGCGGAGGCCGTTGTAGTAGAGTCCGGACAGCTGGCCCTGGAACATGCCTGCGCTTCGCTCGCCTCCCCCAACACGCACCGTCGTCTGGCTGTTGAAGATGGTCAGCTGGCGACCTACACGGACACAGGCGCACACATACGCAGACACGCACCAGGCACACAGAGGCACACCAGGAAGGAATTTGGACAGACACACACGCGAATACAGTCACACACACACACACACATACCGCCGGTCACATACGCGCGCATACATACACACACAAGAGTGTTTGAGTGATACACAATCCACCACCCCCAAGCCATGGTAAGAGTATGGGATAGATTAAGCATGGCAGAGAAAAATCGAAGCCGTGGAGAACTGTGGAGAAGAGCTGAGAGAGATAAGTGGGAACAGAAAACATGAGAATAAGAAGAAGACGAGGAAGAGGAGGGTGTAGAGACTGAAATGTCGAGGAGGATGAAGAGTCAAAGAACAGAAGGAGGAGGAAGAGGTAGCAGATGAGAGGAGTCAGAGGGTCCTGAGAAGACGGGGCTGACAGATGGTTGCTATGGTGATGGCTGCGCGGCACGATATTGTATTTGAAGGAGCAACAGACAGGCAGACAGAGAGACAGATCTAGAGATCTGTTGTAACAGCCCTATGAAGCATGCACAGGTTATAAGCTCTAGCACGGCTCACTGTTAAAGGGACTAGAGGCTAATTTAAGGAGCTCTGCTGAAGTTTAGGAGGAAAACTTTTACATTCTTTTTCAAAAAGCATTGCTCTATTAGTCATTTCAAATGTACATAATTATTCCATGTCACAATACTTTGCATGTACTTTAATTTAATAAATGCTTTATTGTTTACAATTTGATAATAAACACAATTATTTACCATGTCTTAATAAAGCATCTTTTTATCAGTACTATTTTCTGATTTATTCACATTTTAATCTCTCCATCGTCCCTTTAACCTGATATTATCAGATACACACTAACAAGATACGTTCACAGGCACTACACTTTACACAGTATTACACACTACAGCTGCTCAACTTTTAAATACTTAGTTATGGATTTATTTTTAGATGTTAGTTGATGGTGCACAATATAGTATATTCAACTGTCTTCAAATTGTATTTTTTAAGCTCAAAGTTTTAAGGAATTTTAATCAGGGTTTTTACCTTTGTCGAGTAGCCAATCGTCAACTACTCGACCGAGCCGATAGGGGATTCGCTGTCTGGCGATGGCCAGGCGCTCGTTATCAATGTTGCCTTTAATTTAGAGATGAAAACACAGTAGTAATTACGCACATCCAAACGTGGTACAGGAGCTGGATACAAAAAGAACAGCAATGAAAAGAAAGTAATGGTCTGCTCATTGTTAGCATGTCACTGCGTTACGCTTGATGTGCTAAGAGAAGAGGAGCTGAATTCACTATGTTTCCAGTGAGCGGACTCTTACTCTCTGTTCATTGGGTTTAATTTAAAGAGACATTTCAGGGGTTAACATCTGCAAGAGCACAGAGAAATAATGTTACAGCTGCCACATACTGTCTATATAACTGACTGAGTTTAGAGTTACATACAGGAAGAAGCCTCACACACACCTCACAACAACTAGCATTTAGCATTTTAACTATCAGCTACCTAAAGCCTGGACCTCATTATGTTAAAGACGGCTAAGATTACCACTTTAAAAAACAAAACAAATATAAAAACAAAAACTATGTTCAACAAAATACACTTTTTTCTTTTTCTTATTTTTTTCTCTCTAGTTAAACATTTAACTCAAAATATGACATGTTTTTTAAATTATTGTTTGACCAAAAATGCACCAACTGTTATTATTTTCTTTTACGGTGAGAAAAACAACCTGAATTGAATATTTTCATAAATTACCTTTAACACTATTTACAGGCCTAACATGACATAGCTGGCTAATATACAAGCTATTAAAATAAATATATCTTTTTATGGTTTAAAAAGTCATGTTTCATATCAGATCACACATATTTCATTTCAAACACAGGAACATAAAACAAAGCTGCAATTAAATTTCTCAACTGTTTAAATATAAACATTAAGAGGAACACTAATGTGGTTCACCAATCAGGAGCGGAGTTGATTTGGACTAAAGCGTAGTTAACTCTGTCCCAGGACAGGCAGTGCTCTAGAGGGTTGGGCTTATGTGGGGTGGGGGGGGCCTACCTGAGGGATAGCGCTCTATGACTGGCAGGTCGTCCAGTTGGAGGGTTGCATTGCCTCCGCTGCGGGTGAACCGAATTATGTGGTATTTTCCGTCGTTGACAAACTTGGAGCTCTCCTCGATGTTGATGTCATCAGTGCCAACGTTAAACACTACTCTAATGTTGCCTTTATCCTGAGGAGGAGGAGGAGGAGGAGTAGAGAAATGTTATAGAAATGCAAGGATCTCATTTTTTTTGTCCTAGTTTATTGTGCTTAATGACTAATCATATGTGCTCCTTTCTTGTGTTCTCCACCAAATGTTTGAGAGTACTACTGCATGTGCTCTACATGTGTTCTACAAAGACTTTTGTGGTTCTAGAGGGAGTTGCGTGAAATCTGAAATATTGCCTCAAGTGATGGCAAATATCAACAATAAGTCTAAAGTCTAAAAGTCTAAAATCTAACCTGTTCTTCATCTCTGCTTGAGGCAAGTGGCAAAAGGCTACAATAACCGCTGATAGAATTACACAACTGGATCTCCTGTCTGCTGTTGTGTTGCATTGTAGGCAACAGATTTTGAAAAGGAAGTAGACTGCATAGTGTAAAAAGGATGCTATCTCATCATTTTAGACCCTAAATGTAACATATGGCATTTCATAAAAGTAACATATGGCGTTTAATAGAAATTAAAACGCCCTAAACACAGCTCATTTCCCGTGCACTAAGTACTTGAGCACAATAAACTTCCTGCACTTCTTCTTTGACTTAGTTTCTATATCCCTACCCCAACCACGTTCTTGTCTTCCTATTTCTCTCTCTCTCTCTCTCCCTCTCTCTCACAGGACTACAGGAACAATTGGGGACTCTGCACCAGCAGAGCTTCTTTAGAGACGGCCCCCACTCACAAGTCTCCACTCCCCTGTTCCCACCAGCCACCGGATGCCAGCGATCTCTCATCGCACCCGTCCAACTTTCTTTCCATGACCCCCTCAACCCTCCTCGTTCCTTCTCCCCTACAGCCTTCCATCCCGCACCCTCCATCCCTTCATCCCTCCATCCCATCGACCCCACGACCCCATGACCCCATGACCCCATGACCCCCATCCCTTCCTCCCTTTCCGCTTCCTAAAGCAAACCCTCTCGTTCCATCTCACAATAAACCATTTGAAACCCATTAGCGTGGTCTCTGTTAGTGAATGCTCTTTTAACTTCTTTATGTTGCTATTTTGAACAGGTCTCTCTTTTGGAGAAGGGAATAGGTCAGTGTATGCATTGAAGACATTCATTCCTCAAGAAGAGCAATATGAACATAACTTAAATGATTCACAATAATGGAAAATAAAATTTTCTGTGGTCTAGTTGTTAAATGGAAAGGTGTTTACTTACTATCTGCAGCTGGAGGTAGTCTCCCAGGCCAGACGCGCTGTCCACCCGGAGAATAATGGCGTGTTTCTGTTGGGTGCTGAACCCCAGGGCAAGCCGGTCTGCTCTGGTGCTGGGACGTTCATTAGGAGGCCACGTGTAAACCACCACGCCTCCATCACGGCCAAAGATATAAGTGGTCCCAGCTGGCCCACACATATACATTTTTTTTAATAGTAAGCAATCTTTATGCCATAAACAGTGACATCTATCATCAGAGGTTACCTACTGCAGATACGCCTGTTTTTCTGTTAAATGTTTAATACACAAGGGGCATTCTGGAAAATAATATTAAAAAAATCATAAATGTCACAGTAAACTGGCCTTTCACATTGTGCTTGTTCTTCCTACACTCTGAAGAGAAACACAAATCGGAATTTACCAAACTACTTCTCAACATTACAAAGAGGCTCACTGCAATAACTGACTCATAAAGACTGCACAGCACAATTGTTGGACTTCGCTGCAGGACGACTAAATAATCGTCAAGTGTCTTACTTGTAAGGCTGCTGAGGATAATTTGTTGAAAATGTAAAAAGGACATTATTTAAGAGAATTTGAATAATTTTAACTAGAGGTAACTAGTGGTATTTTTGTCCCACTTCAGAATCCACAGTTGACAGTGCCCTCACCTGGCGGCTCTGATCAAATGCACACAAGAATGCTTTGATTCAGTGTTTGAAATCAAATCATCCAAGTGCAACAGTTGTAGACCTGCAGTTATACACTAGGGACTGTTTTCTACAGTTGAAGGGTTGACAGAGAGTGCAGGACAGGATATTTTGCACATAGCACATGCAAATGCACTTTTTAAACCTGGTGCTCTATGATCTTGTCTCTGTGAGAGAAACTGAAAAGCAAAGACTCACCATCATTGCAGAGTGGACCAGCATACGATGTCATGCTGCAGTCACAGGTGAAGCCCTCCCACTGCTGCAAACAGACTCCCTGATTTGAGCAAGAGTCTTCTTGACATGTAGTGCTGGGACCTGCAGTGAGAGACGTGACGGGGTGGGAGGGTGGCAGAAGTTAGGAGAAGATACGCAGACACACTTTATGGACTTTGTCTGGTGCCCAGTGTCTTCACAACAGTATGTCAGTACTGTATGGGTATTTTTAGACCGCATTTCCTTGAAACATTTTGCATTTTGAAATGGCCGGGTAGACTGCAATGATGTTATGATTAGTAGTGTTAGTAAAAAAAAATCCTTGTGAGACTCAGATATTGTGGATAGGCTCCCATTCTTTATACTAACAGGAGCTGCTGGATTAGGAATATAAACTGAGCTGAAGCTAAACTGGAATCTGTGTTATGAGGTTAAAAGACCAAACTGTGGACAGCATGCAGGTGGTGGGGCTAGATGAATGGGGCAAGGACCGGGAGGAGGAGGTTAAACATAATAGGGCAGAGTTATGTTTACAGGCCTTCATCTCAATACTCTTTCTTCAGCAGTCGGTCACCGTTCGCTCCCCGCCTCGTGCTAAAACCGCATCGAAGGAGAAAGTCAAAGCTCCAAACTCAAATCTCCTTTGTTGCGCTTCTAACTCGAGGCGTGGAGGAACGGGTGTGAAATGATTCACAAATGGAGTATTGAAGTTTAGGTTGGGAGTCAGTAGGAGGGGTTAGAGAGCATGCTGCTAGGCAACCCGGGTGGTAGAGCTGTGGTCAACTCAAGTCAAGCGGTGGTGATGTCACTACTGTGATGAAGTCACTATGGTGGCTAGGAGAGGACAGGTCACCTCTGACCTTTGACTCTGGATCACTGGGATCCGCACAACACTTGACACCACTGGGTAGTTTCAACACACGCATACCTACATACACACCCACGCACACTCACACGCTTGCGCACCCTCGTACACGTGTCTCACATGCGCACACAAAGCGATATACCTTGCAAGTCAGCTTTCATCAATGTAACTTTTGTCAGCCAAACAAAAAAGCAAACAAGCAAATTAAGTTAGATGGTTAGTCAATGCACACAGATGCCTGTGAACTGCTGAGAGAGTGGAACAGAGAGAGAAAACACAATGTGCAGAAAGATCGAGGAGGAGATGAGAAGAAAGAGAGTCAGATTTACATCTAATAGACCGAAAGCGGGGTTAGTGGGTTATGCTAATAACAGTGAGCATGAGTTAAATGAAAACTGAAAGAAAAAGCAGTAGGGGCAAGGGGCCGGAGAGATCTACTGGTCTGTTTTCTATTTGTTTGCGTCTCACCTTCACAGCCTCTCTCTACTTGTCCAATGGTTGCCAGTGCATCAGCCAAAAGGTCAGGGAGTCGGCCATTAAGATCAACTGTTGCTAGGCAACCCTGGAATCCCTCGCGGGAGTGGACCAGCTTCGGCAGTTCTCGATACATCTCTTTGGAGACGCCCCCGATGTACAGGTCACCTGGTGGGGAGCAACACAATGAATGGCAGCTTTATGAAGTAATCACAACGCCAGACTGTGTAAGTGTCAATACTGCAAATAATGATTTCCCTCATTGATAGTTATAAATGAATAAATAAATGTAAAAAGAAAAGCTAAACATTTTTTTGAATTGAGACTTTAGAGTCAGTTCACACCGATAAATTACACAGAAAAGCTGCAAAACAAGAAATACAGCAGCACAGTACAGATTTTGTACGATATTTATTATAGAGACATGAGAGTAGTATCAATCTTCTCATCTAACTCTTATGAAACTTATTTCCCAAAATGTAGAATTTTTCTTTTAATCGTTTGAGCAGTAATCAGTATACAGTATCTATACATCCTTAAAAGCTACCGTAACTGAGGTATCACTGCTTGTATTTTTGTGCATACCCTTCAGGTCGAGGTTCTTGGCGCCCATGGTGGTCTGCGTGGTGACTTTGGTGTCAATCTTGACTGTGTGGAGATTGTTAGTATCTCTGGATATGTGCACGTTGTGCCAGTGGTTGTCATTTAGGGGACTGTTAGAGTTGCCCTTGATCAGATGTGCTCCATTGCCCAGGTCTGAGATGTAGTGTAGGTAGCTAGAAAAGGAACAAAGAAAGCAAAGAAGAGAGAAAAGGCAAATTAATCATATTAATGTTGAAGAACAACACAGGGTCAAATACTTCAGGGCATTAAAATCTGTCTTCTAGAAAAGTAATTACAAGAGTAGAAAAAAAGCAGCTTGATATTTGATATTTCAGCCTCAAGAATCCTCTCCTTTAATCATCAAAGACAACGTTAACTAAATCCCAGACTACATTGAACATGCTCATGTATTTATGCAAGACACATATATCCATAAACAGATCATTTAAACTGCATGCTCATGAATTTCCCTTTGAAGACATTGCACTGACTCATGTCATGTAAATACCACACGCTGCGCATTCAGCTCACCCTTTAACCAGCTCCACCACGATGAAGTCGTTGCCGTCTCCCCTGTTGAAGAGAACGAGACCGTCGGGTGACGTCGTCTTGAACTGCATGAAGAGATGCATGGAGTAGTAGGCCTGCAGCGTGGGCAGCGTGATGAAACTGGAGCGCGAGCGGAACGTGACGGGGTCCGCCACGATGCTCTTATAGCCGATGACGGCGTTGAGCTCGCAGTAGTCGATGTCGCCGTTTTTGCAGAGGTCAATGTAGGGCATGCCGTTGAGCGTCAGGCCCTGAAGGTGGCCGATGAAATTCGAGGGCACGGCGGGCATGAAGCGCTTCTCAGTCACAATACCCGTCTCCACATTGTGGAACTCCAACTGGGTGTGGTCGCCCGCCATCTGACCTGGTGGCGGGGGCAAACTTCAGAGGTGAGGGCTTCAAGTGGAACTTTTTAAAACTAAAACTAATACTAATCCTATTGCTTATTCCAAACTAGCACTGACAGACGGCTAGAAATGGATGTAACAGACACTAATACTATAATTAAGACTGTTAAATACTAGTGTAGTGCTGTACAGTTATGTTTACAGTCATAATTCAGAATGATTATTTTCACTTACACAGGTACAGATGTTCTCTAAAAAAAGAAATAAAACCCTTAATGTTGGTCTTATAGCAATAAATAAAAACAGACAATCAGCCAGCAATTTATCGTCCAAAAATATTTTCACAAAGACGTCTACACACAGACTCAAGATTGTTTGGCAAACGGCTTGAAGGGGTAAAGGTAATGCTGCTGTGATTACCTTCAACAGGCTGCAGGTCGTCCACGGTAAGTTTGAGGCCCTTGCCACGCCGGACTACCCTCACCGTGTGCCACTCATTATCATTCAGGCCCGACCCCGCAAAGATGGTCTCTGGGCCTTTACCTACACATAGCCCAGAGCACCATTAACATAATGCACAGAGAGGCGGAGAAAGACAGATAGAAAGAGACAGAAGAGATAGAAATCAAGAGACAGAGACAGAAAAAGAGAAGAAGAAGAAGAAGAAGAAGCCAGGCAGGTTGAATTCAAATTTAAGAACAGAGAGTGAGGGAAGGGAGGTAAATAGCAGAGGGAAGGGGGAACCATACATATCCCGGGGAGACAAACACCTCCGTGTCAACTCACTCTCTCCACAGACAAGTCACTTTGCAGTTACGCCAGCAAGACGGATGATGTGACAAAAACAGACAGAAAGATTAACATAAATGGATGCCATGGGTTCCTAAGATGGAGACTGTGAGTCACAACAGGCCCACGCAGAGACAATCCATCTGTGGACAGATCACACTGCCATAATGACCATCTACTACCCACACATGCACAGACAGAACATTCGCACCCCCTTGATTCCTCAACCGCCCCCGCACAGCTAACATATATACGGTATCAGCCTTTGTGCACATGCAGGAGCTTTTCTTTATTTTCCACAAGAGCGCAATCCTGCAACGAGCCTCATGGTGGCACTAGACACACACCGGAAACATCTCGGGGAGCTCTCCAAGGTGCTGATGGGCAGCAAAATAAAAGAAGCTGAGCTGTCCTCTTATGATGTCTCTCTCTCTCTCTGCCCGTATACCAGCTCATATCTTCACATAGTTGACTGCACACATTTGACAGACTGACTGTTCCCAAAACCTCAGCGTCCCCTTGATCCTACTCACTACAAGCACCCCACCAACCTTGAACATAACACCCACCATCCCCCACACCACACACACACACACACACACACACACAAACACACATTCCCCTTCCTCCTCTAAGCCCAGTCGGTTTGAGTGAGTCTGCTTCCAGTGACCTATTGGTGGTAACGATGGGGGAGGTGAGAAGTAAACTGACCCGAACGGATTCTGCTGCCGAAAATGTCAAGCATGCCTACATCACTCATGGAGGCACGCACACACACACACACACACACACACACACACACACACACACACACACACACACACAGGTGTGAGAGTTAGAAAAAGAGAGGGAGGCATGCTGACCCGCTAATATAATACAAAAAGTCAATCAAAATGGACATGGCAGTGAAATGCATGTGTGTGTGTGTGGTTTTAAAGTGCAAAGAGTGTGTGTTGTGCGTTAAGAGAGGACACAGGGTTCCCCTGAGGAGACTCAGCTGTGCTCTGGGCATGAGCATCTCATGCTGTTACCATGGATCACTGCCTAACACTGAGCGAAGGAGAGAATATGTGCATGTATGTGTGAGTTGATGCGTGTGTTTTTTTTGCATATGTAACCAAATACTCAAAAGAACGAGCAGACCGTGTCGAGAGTGAGGCAGTGATCTGTGTCAACCTGGGAAGGCACAAATATACACGCCAACAAACACACACACACACACACACAACCACACAAGCACCGATTTGGGGTCAGTGTGAAGAGTGCGTTGAGCAGCACGAGGAGGTTTAAACAAGCGCGACTAGCGATCGCTGTGGCCGGTCAGCGGACAGTCGGCGCTCTTCTGTTCAGACCGAAAGACAACGAGGCGAGACAAATCAAACAGAATGGACTGTTTGCTACAATGGAAATATAATTAAAATCAAATGACGACACAAAAGCGAGTGGACAATATAAGAGCAGGATAATGAAAACAAAACGACAAAAAGCGTTTCATATTTCATTAGCTCCAAATAACAAATGGCTTTTCTGCTGGATAAGCCTCAAATCTCTCCCATGCCGAGGCTTTTATTTGACTGCTGAGTGGACTATTTCAAGTGGCGCCTGGCTGTTAAATAATAATTTTTTTTTTCTTCCCCCCTCGAATATCAGATGTATAATTTATTGTATGCACACGGTGTGCCAGAAAAGTGGCTGCCTACTTAAATGTTCATTGAGACAACCGGTCTAAAATTGTCCGAGAGACATGCGGAATACCAACAGCGCTGCGTGGCTAATAGGGTTTCTATGGCAACTGCAGTCGTCCATTTCACCACCTCTTTGCCGTCACAGAGCATTCCTCGCTCTCTCTCTCTCCCCCCCCCCCCCCCACCCCCCCCCCCTCTCTTCTTCTGTGGTCGTGACAGAGAGAAACTCCACGTGAGGGAATTAAACTTCATCAGGGATTCAGCTTCACTCACAGCAGCATTAACAGAATCACACACACTCACACAGGATAACACACCTAGAAAAACACACACACATATAGATGGCCACAGAAGGCACACGCTATATGCAACACTACCCAAAAATCCCTCATGTGCACTTTAGAGAGGAACAACTAGGAAACAAAGAAAGCAACCAGACAGACGTCGGGATGAAGGTGCGCCAGCGAGGTACAGAGGGATTACACGTCTTTTGTCTCTGCCATGAAGGAGAAGTAATTACAGCTCTTAGTTGCATTCATCCACCAGTCACACTGCGAAACACACTTAATTTACCTAAACACCTCACCCTCCTTTTTTGTCCCTCTGCTTCTCTTTCTATTTTCCCCTCATCCCTTTTACCCCCACCGTATTCTCATCCGTCTATCCTTCTTTGCTAAAATGGCCGACCTGGAAAACCCTGGCCCTCAGCAAAAAATCACGCCACTCCTGTGGTGTAGCTGAACATGCAGACTCCAACACGCATGTGTGCACCTCCCCTGTCCAACACACACACACACACACACACACAAACACACACACACACACACACACACATATAAGCACACAAACACATGGTACAAAGATATGTTGAATAAGGGATTATGATAAGATGGACTGAAGAGACAGAGCGAGTAGGAAATAGTCACACACGCACACACACACACGCACGCACACACACTGAGGAGGAAGAGGGGAGGGGTTAGGTGAGATGGAGGATCACTTACTGGCTGTACAGTTTATCCTGATACAGTCTGGAGGGAGAGCAGAGCAGAGGGTTAATGCTGCACACAAACACTTACTCTCCACGCCCCTGGGGACGCACACACCGACACACCCTGCACGCATGTATACAAACACGCACGTACTGCTGAGAAAACACACACTCTCCTTCGTCACAGGAACTCAAGCTGGATCGGGTATTTTCTTACAACAGTGTGTTGCAAAATGCAATTTTCTGAGACTTTGATGCTTTGGCCAATAAAGCGTGGATCAATGGATCTTTCCATTGAACAGTAACGTGTTAAGGAGAGCGGTGTGTCCCAGTGTGCTCATTGGCTGCTCTGGCCTGAGCGACAGATTCAGTCACCAATCAATAAACACCAGGAGACTGAGATGGGTCATGTGTGTCAATTTGTCTGATGACATTGAACACATCCCATAATTGTTGTCGCCCATCCAGAGCACAAATCTCCGAAAAATGTCCCGAAGATTTAGCCCCATTGTTATACTTTGCTTTGTTCTTTTTTTTTTACCCATGATGCCTTGGTGTGTCGTGTGGCGTCAACCACAGAAAAGACGCGGCTGCAGACAACCAGAGACCAACACATGCACCCCTCTGTTAGTCTATGTGTGTTAGCGTGTATTGAATTCATGTGAGAGTGTGCGACTGTGACCGAGTGAGGCTGGAAATGTGTTTCGCGGTTGCAATTACGTGTGGAGTTTTACTATATGAGTGTGTTTGTACAGTTTGTGAGTATTCGCATTGATTGTTAAAAGTGTTAGGGATGCACAGGTCCACTGGGAGTGAGCAGAGAATGCAGCTTGAGGCTTGACCCTCTGTTCAACGCAAAAACAATGCCACTAACCTTCAATTGCGTATGTTTGTGTGTGTACTCAAAGATAAGCTGCATGTGCTAAAACCTGTAAAACCCTTGAAGGTATTTCTAGCGTAAACAGTGCAGCATAATTTACCTGAAGGAATTATAAAGAAGTGTATTTACTTTCCAGGGATAATATATTATTAATCAACATTTAATGACATTCCTGTGCAAGAAATAGCCAAGAGGGCAGTGTCAGCTGCATTCCCCCGGCGGGTAATCAAACTACGTTGGAAAATCCACATAATTGTGTGCGTGTGTGTACCTAGGTTGACAGTGAGTCGGACACGGCCCCCGTCCAGCTCCAGGCGAAGGGTGTCTGCGGAGTTCCGGGACGTGGTTGCCATGAGAACGCCGTAGGCCCGCTGGGAGCGAAAGCGCAGCGAGACGTCCTCCGCCTCGGTGTGCATCGACAAAGGCAGCTGCACCTTCATAAACTTGCTGCCGTCGTAGGACAGGATAGTGGCGTCTGTACAAGACGCACAAGGGAGCGAACGGATGAACAAAAGTGGAAGAAAAGCGGAGGAAGACGGCGATGACGGTGGAGGGGAGCGAGGTGGGTGGACACACAAGCAAAGAGACGGAAAAAAGATTAACAAGGAGAAAACACTCAAAGTGGGAGGAGACAAAAGAAAATGTTGACGTTGAGTGAATCAGATTTAAATATGACAAAGATCCTTGTTCGGCCGTCACGTCACGTTAAAACTCAGAGCCTGCTTCCTACAAAAACCACCCCATCACTTTCCAGCCTGAATTCATCCTCACTCCCTTCCCAAAAATGAGATGTAAAAATAGCCGCAGCTGGTCGGCCGGCCCTATAATCAGAATGCATGGCGGTGAGTGTGTTAGCCACCGTCGCTGACATCCCAGACCCTGGAGTCATAATGTAACAAGCTCAGGTGATCTCGCTTTAATGTCTTTTGCATACTCATTTACATATTCATAATCTTTTCTCCCTGCTACCTGCTGGGGCCAATCCCCAACCACTAAACTGTTTACCTCCGAGAACCCTGTTTTTTATTGGCCAATTACATACACAGCTAAACACACTCTCTCCATGTCTCTGTGTCTTTATCTCTCCTCCTTCTACCCTTCCTCCTTATATCTCTCTATTCCAGTCCTCCTTCGCTTTCTCTCCCTTTCGCTCTCCCTGTTTCCGTGGGAGACAGTTGGAGCCAAAGCAAAAACAAGAGAACAGGAAGAGAGGGAGGCCTCATGAATACTGATGAGCTGAGAAGGAGGGAAAGAGAGAGATAGTGTGCGTATGTGCTTGTGCGTGCATGTCAGAATAAGTGAGTGAATTTAAGTGTGAACAGAGGAGGGTTTAGTAAAGTGAGAGCAGGGGGAGAGAAAATAGGGACAGAGCAAGACAGAGAGAAAGGAGGGGGAGGAGGGAGAAGAGCTCGTGGCTAAAATGTAAATGAACCCTCATTAACTTGAGGGAAAAAAAGGAGGTTGGCCTGTTATATCACAGATAACATAACTAACAGCCACACATACACCCGCCGAAGCACACTAAACACACACACACACACGCACGTACGTGCACAAATATCCGACAGGGGAGACAGCTGACGACATTTTCCTCTCCACGGCACCTGACCAACTACCAGGCAATTAGAGCGGGGAGGGTTGGTGAGGAGGAAAGTACAGAAGCCCATTTATGCCAAAAAAAGAAGACAAAGTGCAACGCACACAGGGCGCGTTGCATACCGTCGCTTCATTTAACACCTGGAGCCCACACCAGATGTGCCATTAACAGAACGAGTAGTTAAGACTGCTGATATTCTACATTTTTGTTAAAGGAAAACTTCACGCACAAAATCACCCCATATTACCTGGAATTCTGTGAGGGAACTTGGATGTTTTGATGTTAGTTTAGCTTTTTTTTAAAAGGAGCCACCTTTATTTCAATAGTTTATTTTCTCCTTGTTTAGATTCTCCGTTCACCAAGGAGGAATGTTCAAAGTAACACAGGGTTATACACATGATGTGGGTGTGTTAAATCACTCCTTTATTAATACCACGACGAGACCAAAACGCACAATACTTTCTAACTTTCATACCCTGTGGTACTAGATATTATCAATAATTTAAATATAAAACCATCCCTTTGACTGACATATTATTGGCTCGTATTTATTTTTAGCCAATCTTTAGAAAACCTGAATTGTTTGAGAGCAATATGAACTTTAATTAAAAGAGGGATGTGCAAAGTTCAACTGTATAATGACTGATATTGATATTGTCTCATCCATCACTATTTTGAGATGGATAAATTAATTTACTCTGAAAAATGAAAGAGTATTGAAATATTTTCAATTCTTTTATTGAAAAAAAAAAAAAGGAGACTCAAAACTTTTACTCATTCCAGGGTTCAGATGATATTTTTATACAATGCAATCCATTGTTTTCTTTTCTTGGCAGAAGTGGGCTTCCATAGAGAAAGCAGCACATCAATAAAAAATAAAATAACCCACGAGTGTGAACAGCGAGTGAGCAGGAGGAAAGAGCTGAAAATGTGTCAAAATGTGTTGTGCAAATGTGTCGCTAGGAATCCGTGTGTGACTGAGCTTTACAAAATAAAAATCATTTTGGAGCCAGAGCACAGCAACCATCTTTGTTCATTAAAGAAGAGAGAGGGGGTACAAAAGAGAGAGAGAGAGAGAGAGAGAAAGAATGAGGGAGGAGGGAAAAAAGGGAGGGAGAAAACCGCAGGTATAAGGCGTAAACACGGCCAATCACTCTTTCCATCTGCTTCTCCATCTGTGCTTCCTTTAATCCACTGAACCACCAGTTAGTGACCCCTCAATGCACACAAAGAGGGAGGGAAGACAGAGCTAAGAGGAAAGGGAGAGGGAGAGGGTGCATTGCTATGATAAACATACACTGCGGATGTTTGTCCTCCGATATAAAACGTTTTCATATCAACACCTTACAGAAAGTGTGTGTGCCTATATCTCCTGTTAGATGATAGTACAATCATCGCTTGAGACGCGCCAGCAGTTGTGGCACAAACAACATTTCTTCTCCTCTCCTTGTCTGACTCCATCTCGCTTCTTTCAACAGGCCTCTATCAGTCCCCCTGCCAATCTTTCCTGCGTTCAATTTCTCTCCCTCGGCCTGAATTCATAACTTTTCTCATAACTCTCTCTCTCTCAACTCCCATTCCTCCTCATCGCCTCACCTGCTGTCATATGGCGGTTCTGGCCCGGCGGTTCCACCCTCCCCGGTCACAGTTCCTGCTCCCTGCTTTCTGCACATTTCCTCTCCCATCGATTCCCAGTCTCTACTTCCATAGCAGTCCAATAGACCTGTCTGCAGCTCTGCTTCCTCCCACCTCTTCCCTTCACCTTTTATTTGAATAGTTTAGCCACATTTTTATCTGCCATAAATCTGTATAAGGGTACCTTTTTAGCACACATCAGAGTTAGGGCTAAGTGATGTAATTTGGATCAGGGTTGACATTTTAAAGGGAAAAAAGCATCACTTAGAGGGAAATTAAGGAAAGTTTTATCGCCCACTGTAACTGTGATTGATGGAAGTTATTTCTAACTTTTCACACCATCTGTCTTGGCATCACTCAATGTTCTCGAGCCAACAAGCGAATGACAAAGCTGTCATTATGACTGTATCATCATCATGACATATTATGCATTTTTCACAAAATGTTGCAGGATGGTAGCTGTAGTTAGCCAGCTTACTCATCTCTATTGTGAGCTGAGCATTTTTTTTCTTCTCCAAATTACTGTATGAGCTGCCAAAGTGTCCGTTTCCTCTGCGCCGCGTCATTCTCACCTCTCTCACAGGAGCGTCCCAGGTATCCCGTCCCCGAGCAGTCGCAGACGTAGCGATTCCAGCCCTCCCTGCAGACGCCGTTGTGCTGACAGGGGTTAGACAGGCACTGTTTGGGCGGCTCTCTCGAGCACGAGGGCTTCACCCCCACCGCTCTCTGGGCCTCGGCCAGCCGCCGGATGTCTTTGCTCTGCCCGTCCACAAACAGGTCTCTGATGCAGCCGACGTAACCGTAATTCAACAGAGCCGTCCACACCTGAGGAAGATGCCACCAGTGTTGAGTAGTTTCACACGAAGGAACTTGACCACATTTTGCAGCATTTGGTGGGAAGATGAAGTCATATTAAATGTAATTATTGACTTTTTGTCACACCTTCCCCGATATATATATTTTTATTTATTCCTGAACACAAGTTGCATCAATTTCATTTTTAATCTGAATTATTATCAAGATAATAAGTTTTTATCTGTTCACCCGCATTCAGATCCTGACTGTAGTCTAGAATGACTCTAGAATCATCAAGCCTTCATTCGTATATCATGGTCTTAAGGTTAAATCTGGTCTCAAGGTTAAATTTATTTTATATTTACATTTCATCCATTTATATCTATTGTTCTACTTCAGTATAACTATTGTTAGTAACAAAAAAAGAAAAGAAATGATCTTGGATGGGGCTGCAATTAACAATTAGTCGGACAACTATTTTCCCAATTAATCATTTAATTGTTCTGTCTATATCTAAAAAAAGAGAACAAAAAAATGGCCACGGTGCAAAAATGTATTCAACGAGCTGCAGATTAATTTTCAATTAATCATTGTCTCCAGTTGATATCAATAATAATAAAAAAGGTAAAACACTATCATAAAAAAAACAATCAATTTAAAGAAAAAAGAAAAACATCAAAGACAAATTGGATACCTCAATGACAGAAGGGCACAACATGGTTGAAAATAATCTAACCTAATTTAATTTAATCTAAAAGATCAGATATGACGATTACAAAGTTAAAACAAATTGAATATAGAGGGTTAGAGTTACTTACTACAGAAAGTATATTAAACTACAACTAAGGATTATTTTCTAAGGAGAATTTTTCCTAATTAAATATCTTCCTAATTAATTGATCATCGTTTGCTCTATAAAAGTAAAAAATACTCAAATTTACTATGTACGACAAATTCCACCATTTTAGAAGCTTGAACCAAAAGTTTGGAAGATAACTTGAACGGTTACACGCACACGCACACGCACACGCACACGCACACACACACACACACACACACACACACACACACGCACACACACACACACACACCCACCTCTGTAGGGAAAATGAGTCCAGCGCGGTCTTCCGGTAGTCCTCCGAGGTACAACGTCTCGTCCAGGTCCAGGATCTCGCTGTCACCCGGAGCCGTGTACGCTGTTCTCACACTGTTCACCGAGATGGTTCCTGGAGATGTCAAAACAACTTCAGTAATCATGATGACCTTCAATGTGAACATCCTCACCACCACCATTATGACTACCATCATCATCTTTATCATCATCATCCTTCCCCCTCGTCTTTCTCCTCCTCCTCCTTCATCATCATCACCACCACTCATTACTTCTCTAATCAGAAGCAATTTAATTAACTAATTCACTCATCGGTTAGCTCCTTTCAGTCCATACAGGGTTAAAAGTGCTGTGTCCAACATTTTGTCTCCAATAAATAATGAATCATCTCTTTTTAGACATTGGTACAGTTACAGTAAATGAACAAGATCCCCGCTGAGAAGATTGCCAGCTGCTGCTACTGCAAGTTTTCTCGACAGTAATTAATACTGGCATGTAAACTATAATTATATTGGTATTAAAATAAATCCTGATGCTTTACATTTGGCTCATATATTCCAAGGACCATGACAGAATACATATGAGAAGAAACCACAATAGGCATTGTGTGAGTATGATTTATGCATCAACCCACAGGAAGCATGGCTAGCAGCATGAAAAAGAGGCAACCAATTGCTTTAATCATAGTGTCAGTATGGTAATACCACATTCTAATAAATTTGATAGTGCTACATATCAATTGTGTTAAAGCTGGTCTGCATAGAACCCTTACAACCCAGTTTGAATCAAATTCAGACAGCAGACAGGTGGCAACAGCCACACGGCCTCGCTAGCCTCGAGCTTACTATAAAATGCTGAAGTACAAACTCGCCTACTCTTCATCCTCCACCTCCTCCATATCACCCTCTGTGGTCACGGTTAGCATCAGAGCTGAGAGAGCTGAGAGTGTACCTGAGCGTCCGTCCCTCTGGAAGTCCACGTGATACCATTCTCCGTCGTTGACCTTTCTGTCGATAGCCTTGGTCTTGGTGGTTCCCGAGCCCATGTCCAGCAGCAAGTACAGGTGCCCATCCAGCATCTCAATGGCAAAAAAATCCACCTGCAAGTCAAACAGACAGAGTATTAATATTCTGAATAAAGCAGACATGATAATGGCTAGCAATCAAAATGCAGATTATAGCTGCAGGTTACAATAAGGTGATTGGGGCTGCAGTCTAACCATTTCTAATCAGGTTCTTTGTGCCACCCCATTCAATTTGAGCAACGACTAGTATGCACTATATTGGACTAGTGAGGATTGGGGATTCTTAGATTCTCTTAATTCTGGAGATCCAACCCTATTAAAAAATCAAGGGACAATCAGTAAACATCTACCATTTTGGATTTTTAGTGCACAGAGTGGATACAGGTTTTGCTTTCAATAGCCAAATTTGGCAACAATAATAAAAAATGCTATTCAATTTTGTACAGATATTCATGTTCAAATACCTGCTAAACTAATGACATTCCCCTCAGCCTCAGCTGGACATTGGGTGTAGTGCTAATTAGCAAATGTTGGCATACTAACACATCAAACTATCAGATGTCAATCAAATCAGTATGCTAGCATGGTCATTGTCAACAATGCTCATATATATATATATATATATATATATATATTTATTTTTCACCTTGAGTGTAGGAGGAGTGCGTGGATCCTTGCGTTGCTGCTGCCGGGGTTTGCCATGGCTGAAAAGCATCAACCCATTTGGCTCTGTGGTCCTGAAGTCAAACGAGATCGATCCGGCCTTCTTCGCCGACCACTTGCTCAGTGCCACAAAGGACTCGGGGGTGTCAAAGGTCACGGGGTCCAGCGTGGCCACACTCTCGCACTTAAAGGACACCACCCCACTTACCTGGGGCAGGAAGAAGAAAACGCAATTTTTTTTTTTAGGGGTTCAAGCCTTTCCAAAAAAAAGAATGGCACGTTAAATTGATGCCCAGTTAACATCAAGACCAAAATGGTCCCTTTGTAGCTTGGTATTGAAATGAAGCCAGTTGTTTCCAGGTGTAAACGGACTAAAAGACAAAAGCTTGAGGCTACCTCTCAGAAATATAATCCCATTTACTTTACCATTTAATCACAGGGCCTGACGAGGCCGCTAAACAAAATGATCTCTGTGTTCAGTGTAAAAGAGGATAATGTTGTACATGATGTTGAGAGTACTTACCTTCATCTTTGGGTCTCCCTGTTTAGCCAGTCTTGACAGCTCCAACCGTACGTCATTGTTCTTGTACACCACCTTGAGGGGATTGAAGGGGAAAGAATGACACATTAATTCACTTGTAGATAATAAAAAAAGGAGCCTTTTATTAAACGTACCATACTGTATATAAATATTGTGTCAGAGATTTGGAATTATGTCATTTTTCTTTATTCAACCTTTGAGGCAAGCAAAAATAACAAGACACACTTTGATCAGAAAAGAAGAGAACGCTGAAAGGATAAAGAGGGAACAAGGCACCTAAAATATGACCAGACATCCATTAATCTTTCAACTCTGATAACATCTTTTTTTAAAGTGTTTTTATATGAAAGTGACAACCTTAAAAGCAGCGAGCCACTCCAGCCTCATTTTAACTGCTATTCGTGCCTTTTACTCTCTCTCCTCTGCCCTTCTCTGTTTCTCTCTCTCGCCTTTCCCCGACACAGTACGCTCTCTGACTGAGCAGCATTGAGTGTAAAGAGTGCGCTTGTGCTGAGCATTTTGATGTTGAGAGAGACGGGCGCACACAGGCTCGGCTTTATTAATCCAGACCTCTTTCTATGATCTGTGAGCAACTCTGCAACATCACAACCTTTCCTCTCTGTGTCGGCTTTTCACCTCCGTTTTGAATCTGTATATCATGTACTCTTCTGTCTGTGTGTAGGGCAATGAGTGAGATTCTTCAATAAAATTGCTGCGAATGTGCAAAATGGTATTAACGCATGTGTGGGTGTGTGCGTGTGTGTGCCTGCGCCGCACCAAATGCACCAAATTGTTCCCGGTCGCGATCGCTCATGCGCGTGATTCACTGTATACATCTTAATGTGCTCACACGGATTATCATATCATCGTATTAAATATGTAAATGTGCCAGTGGAGGGTTCACTATGACAGCGGCAGCCTCGTTGAAACGCCATCAGTCTTAATGAAGCAACACAGAGCGCATTCACCACTGATACAGACAGCTCTCTGTTTGGCACATCATCTGTCGGCTTGTTTGGTTGTTTGTTTATGCCTCTGCGTGAGTCTGTGGGACTGAAAGGAAGACTCAGGCTGTGTGTGTATATAATGGGTGTGACGATGTATTTGTGAGTGTTGCTGTTGTATCAGGTGCTGTGTGTGCATATGTGAATTTATTTGGGCTTGAATATTTTTGTCTGTGTGTGCTTTGGTGGGGATAATTGTGCATTCCAGCACATGTATGCGCATGCACACATCTGTGTACGCTAAAACTGCGTTTATGCGTGTGTGTAAGTGTATTAGTGCGTTTTCCTCACTGTGACATGTGAGTTTTTTGTTGTTGCAGTGTTGTGGCCCATTTCAAGCACAGCGGATGGATGGAGCATCTCTGTGGCGTAGCTAATTAGCATGTTAATGCTTAGTGCTGTATCTGCTCCCTCAACGACACTCATCGCTGATTCTCTCTGATGCTGTGTGTCCGTGTGTGTGTGTGCCAAGTGGACGCATTTCTGTATGTGTGTGTGTGTGCACTTTATAAGATACTGTGTGTAAAATGTTGGCGTGATGTGTGACAGAAAGGGAAGGAAGAAATAAAGTAAGAAAGTAAGAAAAAGAAGATATGAGTTTTTTAAAACTCTACTAAAACTAAAATCTATGCAGCATGAGTGTATGAACTAATTAAATATTTCTATTCAGTGTCTTTCAGTGGAATTACATTCTGAAGAAATTATCACGTGCAGATTATATCAGTGGCTCATTCCGTCTAAATTCTCTCTAATTAAATAATTCTGAGCAAATTGTAGTTCATAGTCGGATATGAAGCAGTTTGTCTAATCTCTCTGAGATGTTACAAACATTTGCCTTATTGCAGAACACTGGGAAAACAAATCAAGCACTAGTATGCCCAACGCGTTACACACACACACACACACACACACACACACACATGCGTGCCTCATGCAAACATCCTACCTCTTTGAGACAGCCCATGAAGTTATTGCTGACTGGAGAACCGGGCAGGTCGGCGGTGCTGGGGCTCCCTCCCACGTAGAAGAAGTCGTCAGAGCCCAGCATGGTGTAGTCCTCCTGGGTGTAGCCCGTGGTGGTCAGGATGCCGTCCACAGAGATGGTCACCTACACAACAAAGCACAGGGAAAGGACACGCTATATACTCACACCAAAGGCAGCGCTAAGCGCTAGCTAGGCGCTGACCAGCCAAATTAGCCCCCGTTACTCTGGTAACCAATGTGTATGCATTGTGGTGGGAAGAAGGCCTGATTGGTTTTGGGAATAGGCTAGTTGTGCTGTTGGGACTTTGTTTTGGTGTGGATCAGTGCTAACTGTGTGGTGTCATGGTGTAGTGCTGCCTCTCGCCTTTGCTGGTATTACTGACATTATAAATATGTTGCTATTTACTGCTAAATGCCACTCGCTCCCTCTGCTCACAGTTAGTAAAACACTCAGTAGCCCCTTCTACCTCTTGTGCACTCTGACAGGAATCAGACCACGTGGTCTGCCTGCTTCGATCTGTCTCAGTCTATTGCTTAGAATAACAAACTAGATCCTGTAAGTGATTAACAAAGATTCACTGATTCCCAAAGCTTCACTGCCACCGCTGGTGGACTGTGACTCTTCACACCCAAACTTCAAAACAAGTCTGCCATTCTGTCCCTGCATTGCACCGACTTCCCAAAACAGACTAAACCAACACGATTTGTGCAGCGTTGCATTAAAAGGCTATCTACATCTTCAATGTCCGCTAATTCAACCTTGATGTTAAACGTTTTCCTCCTTATATGTCTGCCACAGACTCTAAGCTATTTTATCTTTGAAGTAGAAGATGCAGAATGACTTCCTAATATACTAACAACTCTCCTTAATGCTCCACCTAAAGTGAACTTGATGCTGGTACTCTTATAATCTAACCAGCCCATTCAGCTGTATAATAGCCTGTATGGGGCTTTTAGCTTGCACTGGTTCCTGTTCCTGTCACACATAAGTCACAGTTAGTGGTACGTTATCACCCTGATATTCTACAGTACATTACTGACCATGTTCAACTGCCCATAAAGGTTGTGAGCTCTTTACTTTCCATCTACAGTAAGTCTCCTCTCACTGAAGTGCTTATCATTGCCAGGCAAACTCGCCCAGCCAGGCAGGTGTTAGTAAAGTCTCCGCAGGCTTCATCGTGCTTTTCAGTAGGTGTTAGTACTATTTACTTGTTAGTAGATGTTAGTTGTTGCACTGCTGACAGCCACAGTAGTGCTACTTGTGTCAGGCCAAGCTGTGTTGGGTTACTGAGGTTAGGGTTAATGGTGTCAATGCTGTTAGTAGTTGTGATGAGGTTATGTTTGCTGTGTTGTTAGGGCGAGTTGTGATGATGGTGTTAGTTGGTTAGTTTATGGTCTGGGGGAGGTTTGTTAGATCAGTGAGTCCGAATGATATGACACATTACAAACACACACATATTGATGTACACACACGCACAGGTGTTAGATGGGTTAGGGCTCATTCCACACGTACACATAAACACATAAATATAACTACATATATAACTATGTATATATATAACTATATACATTTATAGTTATATATATATATAACTATATATATATTATATATATAACATGCAGCGTCTGGCAAAGAGGACAAAGTAGATACAAAAACTGAGGACAGGATGAATCAGTGGCAACATGAAGAACATGCAGTGGCAGAGTGGAGGACTGAAAATCCAAAGAAGAAAAAGAAAGAAAAAGAAAGAAAAAAAAAGAGCGGGGAGGAGGGAACTCTATCAATTTTATTGACCAATCAGAGAGGGGAAGGGTTTTTGAGTCAGGACATGCAGGAAGGGGGGGGGGGGGCTCGCCATTTGCGTGCAGGTGAGGGATGAGCCAATCAGTACACGCCTACATGTCAGTCACAGAGAGATGGGGTGAAAAAAACGGTAGAGAGAGGGGAAGGGGGGATTTAAAGAAAAAAAAGTGGTTGGCAAGGAGAGGGGGGGGGGGCTTTTTAAGCGTAAAAGATTACCAACCGCATTTATCCTTTTAGTGGTTTAGTTTTGAAGTCTATGGTTCAAAAGGAAATCGACACGGGGCAAACCCAAACTAAGAAACAATTAGAATGATATCTACCGAACAATGGAGTTTGTTTACCATAGCGTGTCCAATGCCTGAGTGCTTTGTAGGAGAGGGGGAGAAAGGAAAGCAAAAAACTGTGAACAGAACAACTTCGGGAAGAAAAAAAGGAAAGCTAGAAGGCCTCTGGTGTGGTTAGTAGGTTGGTTGGAGTGGTTTCGCTAGGAGAAGGGCACAGGTTAGGTTAGTAGAATGAATCATTCCATGGATGGTGGTTAGTTAGTTTCACTAGCAGGTTAGTAAAGTTAGTAGTACAAACAGGCAAACGGTAGAGGCAGGGCACAGGTGGGTGACAAGCACCTGAGTGCTAGTGACCCTCAATGTTCTCTAGTTCACTCTCTCACTCTCATTCACTCACTCACACATTCACTCACACAC